>NC_049227.1:61410351-61427851 GCF_011100685.1 Canis lupus familiaris
AAAATAATGCAAATTGTAAAAGTAGTCCAAAAATACGTTTCAAGAGGCTCTGCAGCTTCTAGGATGTGGTTTCTAGAAAACCAGTGTTTGACCTCTTACATGTGGGCACATTTCCTGTCATGAGTGTATAGCTCCCAGGATGGAAAGATGCTAACATTCTTAGGAATGAAGGATGATCCACCCAGGGGTCACTGGGGTAAAAATCATTTTAAGGGCCTGGCTGTAATCAACAGAAGTCAAAGATGTCTAAGGGCAGACTGTAATTCCACCCCTTTCACATCAGGCAGGAGGACTGCAGCTCTGCCCGGAAAGAGATAACAGTGGTTCAGAACTAAATCAACCCAGAACCCTGCAGGTAATCCATCTTTTCATTCATTCATTCATGCATGCATTCATTCATTCATACAGTTGTTTATTCAGTCATTTTACAAAGATCCACTGATGCCAGGCACTCTTCTCATAGCAGGGATACAGAAATAAATGAGATGCATTCTTGTGTTCCAGGAGCTCTCTTGTTCTGTTTAGAAAATAAATTATTTCAATCCAGTAGAAGAATCTCAAATGTAGTTGGGAAACCCAAAAAAGCTACACAGAGGAGGCAGTTCCAGCTTCAGAGAAAGAGCTAACGAATTCCACAACTATCGAACCCACATTAAATCCATATGTTAAAGACCACTGCACCAGAATCTACATCTCTATCCTTAAATCCACCTACTGAGTGTGAGTAAGACTTGAAGACCCAGTTTGCAAATGTCCACGATCTTCACCTCGCCTCCCTGCAAAGGCCATAAGCAAATTCAGAAGAGACTTGCACTTGTCCAAAGCAACATGGAGTAAAGTGGGTCAAATGAAATTAAAATATGTTCCAGCCAAGGTTTGCCTCATAGAAAATGGAAAAAATAAATGCTACAGATATAGCGAGCCTCCTTTGATAAATGAGAGTGACTCACAATTGCGGCCAGTTTTAGAAAATGTAAAGGAAAAATATGCTAACCAACCCAGAGCTCAACTCACATTATTTTAACAGTAGCTAATGAGATTTGATAAATTTCTAGATAGTGAAGAAAATAATTTCAAAGTGCTTCTGAAGACCTGTAAGATTGAGGACACAAATGGTCCAAGGGTTAGACGTCTCCCCCGCTCCCCAGTGTATCCCACAAAGGAGCAGCAGAGGTTCAACAGAGTTGAGCTACCCCGCAGAGGGGGCCCCCCTTCTGGATCAGGGCACAACAGGACCATCGCTCAAACACTCAGAACCTCCACTTCCCCGTCTGTAAAATGACAACAATGCCATGGACGGGGCTGTCACAAAAGTTAAATGAGGCACAGCACCTGGCACGTAACGGCGTATTTCAGGCACACGTGGGTTCGACTGTCAACTTGACCGTGTACTGAGCATAACGAGGCAAGCTCCCCAGCCCTTTGAAGTCTCAGTTTCCACGTGTGCAAAATGGATTCGTAAAACTGACTTTACAGGTTTCTTGTGAGAAATGAACAAGTTGTTGCATGTCAATGCTGAGCTCCATAAGAGTTAGCTCTAATTGAATTACTAGACAAATAGCAAATGATAATTCCTTCTCCTTCCTCGAAGAGCCACGAAATGAGAACTCAAGGTTATTAGCCTTTCGAAGGAAAGTGTGTGGTCAAGAGGGCATGACGACTATTTGCATACGTAAATAATGGTACCTAGACCAGTATCTTTTTCCAAGGGCAATCAAACATTTTTAACATCCACAAGTTTGCTATGGTTTTAAATATACAGTATCAACTCCATTATCTGATAGTAGACTTGCCAACCAGGGGACTTGCTATGGTAAAGCTTTAATCCTGCTACACTTTCCCCTATACAAGGCCATGAGAACCTATTGATAAGGCTCTGGGGTTGGATTCACCTTTTTCTAATTACTAGCTGATGACCTTGAGCACGTTACTTAATTTCTCCAAGTCCCTGCTCCCACAACTACAGATGTAGGAGTAGCAACATCTTCACGTTGTATGCCGAGGATGACACAGAAATGTATGGCCCATACATAATTGTTTAATAAGTGTTCATGTCCTTCCTGAGCTGCCTTCCACCACCATTTGGTCTGAGTTTATGTCGTGTAACATTTGCCTAACAAAAGCATTATTACCTTGCTTCCAAAAATTACATAATTGAAAACTTATATCCACACAAAAACCTGCACACAGATAATTACAGCAGCTTTATTCCTAACTGCTGAAACTTGGAAGCAACCAAGATGTCCTTCAGTAGGTGAGTGGTCCATCCAGACCATGGAATATTATTCAGTGCTAAAAGGAAATGAGCTATCAAGCCATTAAAAACACATAGAGGACCTTTAAATGTATATTACTAAGTGAAAGAACCAATCTGAAAAGGCTACATACTGTGTGATTCCAACTATTTGACATTCTGGAAAAGGCAAAACTGTGGACACAGCAAAAAGACCAGTGGTTGCCAGGGGTTGTGAGGTAAGGGAGGGATCAATAGGCAGAGCACAGTTGTTTGAGGGTCTCGAAAATACTCTATATGATACCGTAACGATGAATGCGTGTCATTATCCATTTGTCCAAACCCACAGACTGTAAAACACCAAGAGTGAGCCTTTATGTAAACTGAGGACCCTGGGTGATTATGATGTGTCCACGTAGGCTCGTCAGTTGTAACAAATGTACCACTCTGGTGGGGGATGTTGATCATGGGGGAGGGCAGCATGTGTGGGGCCGGGAGGTATGGGGGAAGTTTCTGTACCTTCCGCTCAATTTTTCTATGAACCAAACACTGCTCAAAAAATACTTCTTTAAAAAAAAAATAAAAGGATTGCATATTATATTCCCAACCAAAAATAAGTTGAGTGTGATCCGTTGTTTTGAATTAATCTACATTATTATTCCCCTTTGTTAGAGAAGACAGGCATGAGTTGGCTATAATAATTTTCAAAGTAAACTGAAGGTCTTATAATTAACCCTTAAATCAGAGAAGCGACTATATTCTCTATTTCACCATTTACAATCCAAAGAGTGCCATCCTCAGACTATAAAGCCCTTCTACCTTTGAATGACTCATCTAATGCATTGGCACATAGAGCTGTGATTAGTAAACTCCTATTTAACAGATGGGGCAAAAATGAGATAGTAAGAATAAATGATTGGCCCATGGCTAATATTTGATTGGAAAGACAAACGTGATCACAGGTTCCCTTTGACTTCCCTTCAGGACTAGAATTAAATTCCAAGTGTTTCCTGAGTCCCAGTTTGGTGCTTACTTCACAATACAAGAGCAATATGTTCTTTATTACCTGCTCTAAAATCAAAGGGGAGGGTGGGGAGGCATGAGTACCTTCACCCTAAAAATCGCAAAGCACAGAATACAGGGTAAATATCCCATCATTGATTTTCATAGCATTCCCCTTAAGATATGCCTCTCCCTTAGTTGATGCTAAGATGCTTAGAACCTAAGCTAAAAGAGATACACAAGATGCCCATAGATACTCAGGGAATCAAAAAGAAAGCCCAGAATTACTTAGTTTTAGAATGGAATTGGGCCACACACCTTCTGGAAGGCCCACAGTTCCATAAGTCCCCAGGAATGTGAAGAAATCAAAGAATCTTTCTGGGGGTGGTGGGGGGGGAGTTGGAGGGGATAGGGATAGTTTTATAGAATGTTTAGCAGCAACCCTGAGCAGTGTTTGGGGAAATATTTTTTTAACTTAGTCACCCAATTCTCATCAAACCCAACCAACCAACTGCCTAACCCCGTTTTGTTTTGAAAAATAATGTCACAAATCTGTCCAGAGTTGGATAAAATGCACAGTAATGAGTTCATTAACATGCCATCTGCATGCAAAATTAGGGGATTCCAGAGGCAGAATCCTTTGGTGGGCCTGTTGGAAATCAAATCTTGGGCAAAAAAAATATATATATAGATATAAAAAAACACAACTTACAGAGAAAAATATTACAGTTACACCTTTACTTGGCTTAGGGTAAAGACTGTCTGGCTTTCAAGAGCACCAAAGCCAATCAGAATCTATTCCCCCTTTAAAAAAAAAAAAAATTAGAACACATTTTACTAGTTAGAGAAGGTAAAAAACAAAACAAAACAAACAAACAAAAAAACAATTGCTTACAGCATGAGGTAACTGATGGGAGTTGGTGAATTACACCCAAGGCCAGGAAGACCTGGCTCAGCCTCCGCGTCGGAGATCCGTTCAGGACTGCTTGTCCTTTGAAAATCAAGCCTGTTTATCTGCCCGGTACACTCAGTAGCAAATCAGAAAACTCGCACCTGCCCCCTCCACCACTTCCGGGCCCCAGGGCTCCACTCCACTCTCGAGAAGGGAGGAGCTCGATTTCCAGCGGCTGTAGCTGTAACCAACCAGGGGCAATGTTTTTTGCCCAGGTGATACCCCAAACTCCATCAAGAACATCCGAGTCTGCTTTTGTCCTATTGCAATTTGCATTTCACCTCAGCCCTCCGTGACACACCTGTGACGTGTCACCAAATGCTATATCCCATCAACTTGAAAAGTGCCAGTGCTGCGAGTGTCTGAACCGCCCTGATGTCCGAGCCCTGCACAGCCTCGCCCGACACTCAAACATAGCCTGAGTTTCACCACGCACAGCAACAGCATCCTGTAGAGGTGGGGAAGCAGGTCTCTTGACGGTAGGGAAATAAGACAAAACCATGTAAAGGGGGGTGTGGGGGTGTGGTGAGGGTGCCTGGGAAGCCAGGCTGGCCTTCTCCCCAGTTTGCGGTGAAACTCCAGCCCCTCAATCCTCCCTTGAAGAGCGATTTATGTAGGCAAGTGTTCCTTCCATTTTCCCTACTCCCTTTTTCTCACGATAGAAATTTCTCTACAGCCTAGAATTTCAAGACACTATCCTATCTACTATAAATTCTATAAACGTCTATGCCCACCTCCTGCCAACAACGAAAAGAAAACAATACCGACAAAAAACTGAGAAACACGATGCAGGCTACTGCTTGTACTGATCATGCATCTCTGGGTACGGATGGCATTTGCTGAAAAGCTGGAATGTACGGTGGTTTGAGAGCTTGGGTCTTACAGCCTCGCTACCTGGGATAAATCCTGCCTACACCTCAGAAGAAATCCACTCACTTTATGAGCTTAGGTCATAATATACACATCACAGATACATAATATCTTGTTCTTTACAATCAATATTCTGTAGTTTTCAATCGATTGTGTGTTGGTCTATGCATGTTTTTCAGGTCCTTACACCTGAAGAGGATGTATGTACATGCATCCATACCCAATGAGAAGGGTAAATTAGTCTTCAGACTGGAAAAATATATGTATATACTGGCTAACTAAAGTCTCATTCTGCACCTAGCAAATCAAAGATTAAAAGATAGCCTGCAGACTCATTGGGCTGGGATACTCCATGAAATAACATACAGACGTCATGGGCTTTGAGAACTGGTCCTTTGGCACCAAAATCCACCCGTCAGGAAACTGAACCAAAAAAAAAAAAAAAAAAAAGTCCTTTTTTCCTTAACCATTATATCAACATCAAAATAACTTTATTATTTTGAGTAGAAAATTTTATTTTATTAACTTGAGTAGAAATCTTTCTCTTAGCTATTTTTTTCTCTTTGTAATAAAGGCAGCTTGGATTTAACAGTGTGTTATTGTAATTTATTTACAAATTTTGCTCTTTTTGGATTCTAGCAATTAATGGGAAAATAGAAAGTACAGCCAACAAAATTTTAAAACTCAGCTCAGAATCGTATTTGGATGTAATTAAAGGTATAATCTGTTCCATTTGAATACTTCAGTGCTCTCCCATCTTAAAACGACAAATATGAATATTAGTTCTTTCACGATATATCTGCTTCTCACGTCATGCTAGAACATGTAAAATTTTTCTGCAAAACTTGTGTCTATTACTTCTTTTATACTTATAGAAGTATGTTCTTTCATGTAACTGGATTCATTGATCTGTTATTTGCCACAAATATTATCAGCAGACTTAAGACAGCTCCATTCAAACATTTTAAACATACCATTTACTTCTTTGTAGGAGATATAGTTAGATACAGTTATCCATTTTGCTTTCTGGACTAATATGATTATTGAAGTCTTGTTCTTTTCCCTCCCCAACAACTTGCAGGCAGAGTTGTTACCAATGATACTTAATTACTCATCACGAAGTACTTGAGATTTGTCAAAACTGAAAAGAAATTTCTCTTCGAGCAACGCTAAAATATGCTGGCAATCTAAATGAGTTGGCATTCCAGGTTGGATAAAGAGAAAATGCAATACGTTCATTTTTTTTAAGGGGAGAGAAAATCCTTGTTATAGCTCATAGAATAAAGTATGTCATTGTTGCAGCCTAACAATTTATAAAGCAATTCTACCAAAATGCCCTAAAATGCCAGGGTTCAAATAGCAGCTCTGGCACTTTGGGCCTTAATAATAGGGCCTACCCATGTTGGAGCTTGAGGTAAAAAGTCAAGAGAAGTAATGCCGATCCTGCCTTTATTTGAAATTGTGATGTTTCGTTCACCATGGATGTTTTTGCATTAATTTCGTTTTTAAAAAGAGTGCATTAAAACATGATCTTGATGACGTATTCTTTGGCACTCCCCTAAATTCTGCACCCAAGGAGAGCACCCATGCGCCCCCCTGCCCTTCCTGGTCCCGCTGCTCTGGTCCTGCTTACCACATCACCTCCCTTGAACTTTCAGGACCTCATCTGTAAAATCGAGGCCACAATCATCAAGATAGTTGTGAGGACTGAGATAACACACGTTAAGGACTTGTTAATTGTAAATGTGAACACATAAATACGTTTACAGAGCACTCCACAACTCCAAGATAAAGTTATTGTATTACACATTCTAGTTAAAGACGTAAGGTTTATGGAACGCGGAAGGCCCATGATTGATGACAGAATGGGACTCGGAGGCCTTGGAGGGATATGCGGCATTTAAGACACACCCATCTCTACCTAACCTTATTTAAATAAAGTACAAGGTATACAATCGCAGCCCAAGCAAGCAATTTCCTTTCCAGCTTTCATAATTAATCTTCATTTGTAAATTCAGTTTGTCTCTAGATTTTCTCTTTTCAGTTCCTAAAAGCATTCAATTCACTGCAAATGAAAAATTAATTTAGGAAGAAACTGTTTTCCCCCTACTTAAAAAAAAAAAAAAAAAAGATTGCAGCTCAAACAACACAGGCGAAAGCCTACAAATAAACGCACTGTCCAAGAAAATTCTTTTTGAAAAAGTTGAGGACGTAAACCTTTTGATTTGAGGTAGGGGGAGCTTTCTAGGCCGAAGGAAGGTGAGATGCCTCCTGTTCTCGTGAGCTAATGATTGTTTCCAAGCTGGTTAGAATTCAGTGCTAATTGCATTTTAAAACACCACCTCTAAAATCCTTTCCTCTCTCAGGATCTTACATCAATGTTTCGCATTTTCAGTAAAACCTTTGCACTTCACCTTTCTCACTCAACAGACCCTGAACTTTAAATCAGCTGCAAGAGTTCAGCTCAGGTGCCTTCCTTGCCCAGGCAGGTTTGCATCTGGTGGTGGGGATGCGAGCACCCAGGAGAGGCTGTCCTGCCCTGTTTCTGGGGGGAAGAAAGACGATTAAAATAGGTCTTTTGGCGGCTCCACCCAGGCCTGTCCATTCTAACAGAGTCATTAAACAACTTTCTAGTGTCATTCAAAGAACTTATAACAGAATCAATTGATTTTCATCCTCCGCTTTATTAGTTGTGATTTAGGAGATAGAATGGCCCTGTTTACACAGCTGTAACATGTCAGGACCTGTAGTACATTATTGGCCTGAGGCCTCCGAGTTGCAGTCCATTCTCAGCAGAATCAATCTGAACTCGAAAACATTCCCTCTAGGAAACAGGCACATATCTACCAGCATAAAGCACTTCCTGCACAACTGAAAATCCTGTTCACTTGAGTTAAGTTGCAAGTTCACCTTCCAAAAATCAGCCCTGCCTTGTCAGTGCTCTCAGCTTGTGTTCACGAGGGGAGCAGAGGGCTACGACTACTTCTCAACTGGATACCCAACCTGGGTGAAGGCGGCACACTTGGCTGCCAGCAGGGTCTCTGACTCTGCAAGTGGGAGCTGCTGGCTGCTTAACATGCGTTCAGGGCATTGCCAATCTAAAATGGTTGCTCAGTAATACTTTAATTGCAGTTTCATGGAAACAAATTGCTATTTAACTGCAATAAGCATTTCTGTGACTTGGCTGGACTGACAATAGGTGAGTCTTAGTGACAAAGTGACAAGTAACATCAACCTGTAAATGCTGTGTCTCTGACGACCTCTCCAAAGGGAGTCATAGGCACAAGAGAGCACCCAGGATCTAATTCCCGGGGGAAGGAGGCTCTGGACAACCTCTTCTCCATTGAAATACAATTATTTGGGCTACAGGAAAACTCTTCACTAGACCCTTGATATATCGCTCTTGGACTCAGTATTGCATAATTTACTGGCCCGAAGAAATATTTCATAGAAATAGTAGTACACATTAGAATCATACTATATTGACATTTAAAGCCATTTAATTTAAGAGCTTCATTTTAGATGATTAGTTGTTGCAAATATCAGTGTTAGAGCAAAATAAAGAATTTAAATACAGTTAATAGGAAGAGGATGACAATTTCACAGGCTTCATTTTGGTGTGACAGTTTTCTCATTTTGTATTTTTTAAGACACATTAAGCTATTTTCTAATAAATCACGAAGAGTTAGAAATAGTTTCTTGTGGCAAACGATTTGGTTTGGAAGAGAGCTTCGTCTGGGCTCTCCTGCCTTTTGGGATGTGTAAATCTAAGTAGACAGGTAAAAAAAACCATTAAACCCTTTCACAGGACAATCTTTTTACAAAATTGTTTCATTAGCAAGAGTGACAATTTGCATGATTGAGACATTTATGTTATCATAAACTTTTTTTTTTTATCATCAGGAGTTCAGCAGGGCTCGGTAACATTTGCTTTATTTATTTAACTGCACTTGCTTGAAGGGATTGGGGGCCATCTTGCTCTATAATGTGGTTAATATTAAGTAAGTCTTTTCAAAAGAATGGAGTACATCTCACTAACATCACAAATGCAATGGATGAAAGGTGAACAAGCTGGTGGATTTTTTTTTTCCTAAGCCACGTTGGGGTTGGGGGAGGAACACAATCACTGCTCACATCAGAATAAACCTGAGTGTTTTTAGGAGCTCTCTATCCACACAGAGCATCCCCATTAGAGCCGGGTTTTATTGTTTGAAATGCCTCTGGTTTCAAGAAAGTGTTTTACCTAAAGCAAGACTACTACTTAAATATGTTCTATTGTATATTCATAGCTCCATTAGTCCTTCTCCAATTTAGCACATCAAAGAGAAGGCTTCATCACTTGCATGTGGATTATACTAACATGAGTGACATTTGTAATCTTATAGGTCTGCAACTTAAGAAATGCTTTTAGAAGCTCGTTATTAAATATGCAGCAGTGCTTGAGGAGCCAGCCATATAATAGTTCATTTAAAGTCTTTAATGACCTGAGCCCTCCACATCACCAAATGCCACACTGTATTACTTACTAAAAGTTATTAACTATCCCCTTTGAATTTCTGCACTATATGGGACATGAGTGCTTATGCCAAAAAGAATAGACAGGATGCTTGCATTCTTATTAACACATCTCTCCCTTTCTGTCCTGAAGAGTCCACATTCCTTTAAAGTATCTTAAAGGGGGAAAAAAAACCGTAAGAACCAGAACCAGTTCCTAGAAACTCCCCCAAGGATTTAACTCAAACCGATACTGTTACGCCTGTGATTTTGCTCTTTTTTTTTTCCCTCGCATTTTCTTTTCATAAAGCTCTAATAGAAGGATCCATTTTAACCCTCTACCTCTTAATTCTTCTACAGGAGGTTCACAGTTTTGAGCAACTGATCCTTCCTCCTGGACTGGAGACTCTGAAAGCCTAAGAGCCCAAATGGAAACTGACTGCTAGATGGGATGTACTGCACTGAACCGCTCTATAGGACCTGTTCTTCAAGCTCTTCTGGAACGAGAGAAAAAGAAAACAAATGCCATTTTTAGAGAGAACATTTCAAGTAGCATTATACACACACCTGGTTTTAGGAAGTTGTAGTTGAGATTTGCTCACAAGCCTGGCATGCAGCCTCTTTTGGTTTTTCCTCCTTCTAACACTGGCCCGGGGCCCACTGAGTCCTTGGCCTACACACGCTTTCCACAGGGGACCACTGCAGGCAATGTAGGCGCTGTTGGGGATACTCTGCTGTCCAGAACTAGCAACTGAGGATCTCAAGATTACTAAGTGAAATCCAAATCCTACCCCAAACATATGGAAAGGCAAAGCCCGCAGAGGAGTGTAAGAGCAAAGCAAAATAAACAAATCATACAGCAGACCACAGGAGTCTAAAAGCTCACTAGGAAATGGCTGCTTCACCCATTGAGGAGGTTGTAAAAGAGCTCTGGGTCCCTAAAAACTCACGGAACTTCAAAATATGTACAGGTATGGTTTAGAAATGCTATTTCCTTCAAAAGCCATAAACTCGGTGAAGAGAACAAGATGGTTATGCCACATTCTCTAGCATGCTTTTCATCAATACCCAAGGCTTTCCTATTGAAGAGAGAATGAACGGAACAGCTGAAGAATCGAACAAATATTTATATGTAAACACAAAAGATTCACTGTGATATAGGAGAAGTGCAATGAAGTGCTTAAGTTACCAGAATATTCTGAGCTTATAAAAAGGACTCCGTTAGAAACATTGCTTTGTAGCCTTGCCAAAACTGGCATGGTTAAGTAATTCGAAGAAAACCTTACTGGCCCAGAGCTAAATAAATATACACACCACCTCCCTCGACCCCTAAGATTCAAAGTGAAGTTGGTATCAAACAAAAAAACTACTAAATTTTTCCAAAATACAGAAGAGAAAAAAGCAGTGTTTAAATCCAAACTCCATCGAATATTTTTTCTTTTAAGTTTTTATTATTTAAATACACCATACTAGAGCAAATGTCTCTGAAAATATCACAAATAAAAGATTTTTTTTTTTCTTCATTCAGCAAATTAGAAGTAGGGGGAAATTTCTACACAGTAGCTGCTAGGAGCCTGATTTTTTTTTCCAATTTTTTTTCTTTTTTTTCCATTCTTTTTTTTTTTTTCCTTTGCCATGGAAGTAGCAACATTAGGACGAAAACACTTACATGCATACATACATTGTATTTTACAGAGATACAATAAAAGTGTCTGTGATAGAATATCACAAAAGCCACATCTCTTTCCTTTATCTCATGTTCAGTTTTGATTGAAACACATTTCCTTACAACACTTAAATATACAAAGAGCAAATAGAATGTTGTTAAGGTAAAACACAGGGTACAAACTCTGGCCAGTGCCCTGCTAATTGTTAATGAGGGTAGAAAGCAGATTTGAATGCTTCTTTTAATTAGCTTCATTAGTCATTTCCCTCCTCCCAAGCTCCCTCCCCCCCCCAAAGATGTCCTCCGGTGGATCTTTTTTCATTTTCTCTACAGTCTCCCATTAGCCCAGGTTCATGGAGTCCTTAATGTTCATATTCAGTCATTTTAATACACCAATAAATGCGGGAAGGGCAATCAACACTAAGGAAGGTGCGATGCATGGAGCTGGCACTGGTGCTAGCTACAAAGGTGACTTGTCTACCGAAGACGCATGGGATCCACCTGTGATGAACAAAATCTGAGATGAAGGCACGCATTCTGCATTACTCTGACCTTTTAGCAGACCTGCAAGAAATAAAAACGGGCATCTTAGCTAAAATGCTAAATGTGAGATATTAAACTCAAACATGACTGCTTTTGTCTCCTCTACATTCACTAATCTTCTTTTATTAGATTACTTTCCAACTGTGACTTGATGGAGGCTTTCTACGCTACTTACTCCGGCAGTGAAGAACTAAAGCATAACGTTTTCTGCAGTTTTACTAGCAGAGAAAATGAGACAAGAAATGGACTTGCAGAAAGTTTCTGGTGTAAAGTTCTACAATGGATTGCTTAACTCTCTTACAAAGCAAGTTTCTTTCTTTTTTTTTTTTTTAAGATTTTATCCATCCATTCATGATAGACACAGAGAGAGAGGCAGGCAGAGACACAGGCAGAGGGAGAAGCAGGCTCCATGCAGGGAGCCTGACGTGGGACTCGATCCCTGGACTCCAGGGTTGTGCCCTGGGCCAAAGGCAGGCGCTAAACCGCTAAGCCACCCAGGGATCCCCAGCAAATTTCTTTCTTGAGAGAATGGGTTACACCCGGCCTAGCACTGGTATCTTAAATGCACATTCAGAGCCAAGTGCCCTGCAAAGAAGTTTTGGGTTAATATGCTCAACTGCATAACCTTTGGCAAAGTTACTCTGTGTCTCAGTCCCCTCATCTCTAAAGTGGGGATAATAAGGCTGTTATAAGGATTGTATAATATAGAGAGAGCCCTCTCAACAGTGCCTGGCATGTAATAAAAGCCAAACCAAATACTAGCAGTTACTATTCTGATAGCCCCATGACCTTCTCAACCTAAAGGTATGTGTCTGAATGCATGTGTATGCAGACATATGGATAAAGGTACACAGACATACGTACGTACATACGTGCACACTCACATACATACAAATGTCCGGAAACTGCCGTTCACTGAGGATTTCCTATCTGCCACATCAGTTAATATTACATAAATATTGTAAATATATGAATCAAACATATGTAATGACTTATGCTCAATTAAAAAACATAGTTCAAGGGAAGTCTAACTTCAATGTCTGAGTGAGAAATGATAATCCACACAGTCATCAAATACAATCTGTTTGCAATTACCAAAATGAAATAATATATATTAGGTTTTTACGATTTTTAAATGACATTTTGAGCTTTGCAGGAAGTTCTCGTTTCACCCTTTCCCTAACTTACTAAAAGCCTGAAGTCTATTAGGAACTGCAACCCCCTACTTCCAAGCTAATTAAAGTGGTGGAGACTTAATTCCCCAGAGTGGAAGCTCAGTGTGAGAAAGGTAATTTGTCTGTCCAGAACAAAGATGCGGCGGCAGCCAGCGAGCATATTTAATAAATGAGCATCAAATGTCCTCTACGATGGACACACACAACACCAATTATATAACTACGGGGGAATTGCAAAGTGATACGTAAACTAGAACACTTGCTAAATTTTCCTCCAACTAAAGAGAGGTGAGCTCGTATTTGACTGAAAAGCACAGAAAATTCTAGATGGAACCGCCACTCTTGAATGGAAGAAAGAAATCCAGAACAGGCAAAAATCAGAATAGAAAAAAAAAAAATAGCCACAACATCTGATTGTATTTACATAACTCTCCAGAAGGCAATATTCTGAGGATGGCCAAGCCTCCTTTAAAAGATATAGGCTATAAAATTTTGTAGATCCTTGAACACTAGTGGTCTGAGACTTCACTCAAGACACTACAGGATTTATAAACTTAAAATTATTTTTTCTCAGACTATACCAAACCCAATGATGTAGAACAACTAGTAGACTACACATCCCAGACACTGGCAACAAATTTCAGGAGAATCTGAGTTTAAAGGGACCTATACTTTCTATACAATTAGCCGCCTTCTTTAAAGACAAGGTGTACAAATAATCAACTCATTACTTTTAAGCCAGTGGATGCTTGGCCGTATTTATCATGCAGCATGCACTAAAAACGTAATCGGTTCAGTGAATAGAAGGAAAACAGCCAAAATTGATGTCCAATTTTCCCTACCAAAAATAAGGAGAACGAGGAGAGAGAAGAAAATAATGAAGTGGGGCCGTTTGTCATCTCTCCCCATCTCATCTCCTCCAGAAAAGAAATGCCATGGGGTTTTGGGAAAATAACTGTAAAGCATTCTCCAGGTCCAAAAAGCACTTTACATTCCACCAGGAAGTGTGTCTTCATGACCTCCTTCCCCTTGCTCTCCGTCTGTTTACTATCTCTCTGGACCAAGTTCAGCTCACCCCAAACCTTTATTTACAAAAACCACCTTGTGAATTGACTGTGCTTGTGGCGAGCCGAGCACCGAGGGCAAATATGTGAGACATTTATGCCAACAGGGAGATGTTCTTAATTAACATCACCCCCCAAACACAGCTTCTTACCAATGTCTGACAAGAACATAATCCTGAAGTTATACTTCCTATGCCTTTTAAAAGCTATTAATTTTGGAAAGCCACCCGTCTATTTTTGGCTTCCAACATTCAGAAAGTATATATACCAGTTGCCTACTGGTTGCCTACTACATTCTGTGATCCAAAACGAACATGCTACCTCTCCCATCCTGAGAAAGGTGTGGAAAACAGAAGATTGATCTGAAAGGCACAACACATGCAATCTTATAAACATGCAAGCCAGATGTTTCTCTACCTTTCCTCCCTAAAACCTCTCCACTTATGTCACCTTGTATCCAATGAGTCAGTAGCGTGAGACCCTGCTTGTAATCTGCCCTTTGCACTGAGTCCGGAGCAAATGTGGCTATTGCCTGTACTCAGGACTGCATGGTTTGCTACGTTTTCCATCTTGTCTCCACACCTCTGAATCCTCACGCTACACGTTGGTGAGCTCTAACAATCATTTCTTATTCTCTGTCAAGTCAGGGAAAGAAATGGTATAGAACCAGCAACAAACTTAAGATCTAATTTGCTAAAAATTAAGCTTTTACATGGGAGGGGAAAGAGATCAACCATTTCAACCAAAATCAGCACATTTCTTTTTTCCACTCACCCCCCCCTACCCAATTCCTCTGCTTTTTTTTGGCTGCCAAATAGAACTGCAAATGGCTTTGCCTTTGAACTGAAATGGTTATCTCAGAATATTTGTTACCTTTTCCCTTATTCTCAACTCTGCCCTATAGATTCACTTCATTACAGTTCAAACCATAAAAATCTTAAGTATTTATATGTGCTGGCATTCCTTAAAGAAGCTCAAAATGCCTCATGGATGTTGACTGATGAATCTGCAACAAAAAATCAGACTTCTGTTCTTAAAATGGTATGCTAGGTAGCTTCTCATATTAGAAAATTAAACAAAGTGTGCATATTTTGATATAATTGGCACTTAATAAAGAAATGAAAAATATAGTTAACCTTATCCCATAAATTTGAGTAAGGGAAAAATGTTAAAAAAAAAAAATCAGCATTAAAATGTGGCAGTGTAATTTTAAATGGTTAAAAGTTTTCAAATATTAGTCATTTTCCCCACACACGGCATTAAGAAAATGCATTACAGAAGACAAAGAAGCCTAATATTTTTTCCTGAGACTTCTGAAGCTTGCTAAATTCCTATTTGCAGATAAATGTTGTTTTTTTTGTGTGTGATCCTCACAACAGACATTAATGAAGTTCCTATTGTAAATCCATAAAGAATTACCAAGTGAAGTGTGCACTTTTTGTTTCAATGCAATAACTCAGTGCTGTGTGATTGCCTGGGTTAATGATGAAAAAGTCAAACATACTATCAGAGCTGATGGAAAAATCTATCACCAATCTGAAATTAAAATTCATCTGTGGTCAATAAGATTTAATATCCATGCAAGTGGCGCTGTAAAGAGTAAATGAATCAATGTCATCAATACATAATCAGTATGAAATATGATGTGAATAAAATTATGCGCACGAGTCATACATTTCACTCTTTTCTGGGCCAGTGTGGAATGAACAGTCTCTTAACTGAAGGTTGACAGTAATTGTTACAAATTAGGCACAGCAGTTATCAAAATGCACTCACTTGCATAGCTATAGGACTTATTAAGGAGATTAAAATAGATCTAAAACTATCCAGTCCTGGGGGGTGCTGGTGCTGGACAACTGTTGATCGCCATCTTCCCTCTGAAGTGATTTGAACAACTGTATAAAATTTCCTCACTCTTCACTTTTAACTCGGATCCAAAAACTTTCCAGTTGTGCATCAACATACTCTTTAATGGAGCGATTAGGAGCCCAAAGAGATTAGCCCTAAACCCTAGACCTAAAAGACCCAGAACTTCGTTGTTTTAAAAGTCTTAACTCATTCAAATTTTATGGGAGTATACCAGGCAACAAAAATGCCCTCCCCTGAAATTACAGAATGTTTGTAAAACTGGTCTTCTCACAATAAGAGTAGGATAAATTGGGTTTGGAAGGGAGGTGTCCGGACTGGTTTTATTAATGCAGAAATCACGCTTTCACGACAAAGACATTTTTTCCCTTTTCCTAACATAAATGTCCGAATTTTCCTCCCACAATAACCTAGTCACATCGTATTCCTGAATTTCAAAGTTGTCAAGTGGGATAAACAACTGGTTATACAGAAGTTTTATGCTTGGACTTTGCATGTGGTAATCCTCCGTTCAATACCAGGGAAGCTACAGATATAATGAAGTCAGGAATTTTTTTTTTTTTTTTTAACTACAACAGATTCACAATGTAATCAATCGACACTCCTCTATTTCTGAAGCCTGTCCGTAGGAATAGTCTGCATTTCCTTAAAAGGGCACACAAAAACACAAGCACCCAGGGAAACTCCCTTGCAGGGTGAACCTTCCAACTCGCTCTAATAAAGCTTATTAGCAACTGCTAGGTATTCACCTTCTGGTCTGGCAGTAGTGGATTGCTCTGAAGTGAATTCAAATGGCCATTGATGAGAGCTGTAGGTCTATCATGTTCACAAAATAAACTGCCATTGATGTAGTGAAACCGATCTCCTGGGACCAGGCGATTCCGGCAGGTAGAGCATGTAAAACACTGAAAGGGAAAAGCAAACCCACTGAAAACAAGTACAAATTAAGCCTTTTTTTTTTGTCACAAGTTTATAAACTGTTCTTAAGCAAGTATCTGTCAAGTACAGAGCCACTTAGGGTTTAGTGTTTTTCTTCCTTCGACAGGATTCCGGAAAACAGTAAAAGCCCAAATGCAATAAACTGGATCAGGCTAGAGGGGGAAAGAAACCAGTACATGTGTGCTTATGTGGTGTGGGGTGTGTGAGTGTGTGTGGGGGGGGGGGGGGGAGGGCAAGTATGCAATAATCACTGCCAAGCTACAACTTCAGTAGATGCCTTTAGTGTCTACAGCTTGAGAAAACCAGAGTTCACACTAAGGAGAAATGCTTTGTCTCCACGTAGGAAAGGTAGGATTCTTTTTAAAAAGACAGAAGGAGCAACTGCTACCTTAAGATGATACACATTGCCTTGGGCCCTCATGACGAGTTCGCTCGCAGGAATCGACTGTCCGCAAGCGCTGCAAGCACCGCTATTCCCAAATAACCTGAAACAAAGATGATGGGTGACACCAATGAATAATCCTAAACCAAAGAAAAAGAAAGAAGAAATCCCCTGGCCTCTGGCCCTCCCTTTGGAATGCATTCGACAGAGGCTGAATTCTTACTCAGGCCTCGGACTTTTATGAGTGATTTACATAATCCGGGAAAAATCCGGGTTGGGGTCGCAACTAACTTCTGCCTACCGCAGAGGAAGAG
>NC_049227.1:61432851-61449244 GCF_011100685.1 Canis lupus familiaris
CGCCCCCCTCCCACCCCTCTGGCATCTCCAGGGGCAGAAAGGAGGGAACACTGAAGGAAGACCAGAGATTCCTCGGCCTGGGGAGGGGGGGGGGGGGCAGCAGAGTGGGAGGCCGTGGTCACTCTGGTACTGAGCTAGACCTCCTCTCTCCCGGGAGAGATCTAAGGTTCTCAGGATAGCATCTGGTTCAAGAGCGAGCCTGGCTCCGGTTTTCAAAATCAGAGGAGAAAAGAAAGTGAGACTACGGACCCAATTAATTAAGGCGCGGGGCTGGGCACACATCCTCCATTGCTCCATTAAGCCAGCTGAAAACACCAAATGGGCATTTATATTTGATCCCAAGAAGAGGGGCAAGGCGATTCCCAGAAAGCCACTTGCCTCAACTTGTCTTGAGGGAATGCAAGTGGACCCATCTTCTTTTTAATTAGTGGTAATCAGAGGCGAAGGCTTTGGAGAGGAGGTGAATCTGTACCATTCACCGCATCGGAGCAACACTGTCCATTTTTGCACTTTAAGCTACCCTGCCTTCTTACCAGTTTTGCTCTCTATTTAATTACAATACTGTCAAAGCTCATGGCATTGCTTGGAAGGAGGACCAGAAAGCATTACACCCAATGCTCCTGCTGAATTTCCAACATTTACTTCTAAAAGAACACTTAGTGAAATTAATGCTGCCATCTTAATTTAAAAATAAAAGCCCTCTCCCTTCCTATATTTCTTTTACTTGGCTGATTGAGGATGCCAGCGGAGTGGACATAGGTTGCATTATCGGAATAAGCAAATGTCATTTTACTCCATCGTTTCAGATTAATGGTATTACTGGGGTAAACATACACGTACTCAGCTCTGAACTGTACTGGGATCTTTTGCACTTTTAGATGCAGAATTGAGGGAATCACAATGGAGCTAAACTTTGTACGAAATATCTCCTCCATTGATTCACCCCCATTGAAGAGAGCAAGCAACATTTTCTGTTAATATCTATAAAGAAAACGGACAGAAATTTAGGACAGAAATTTAACCAGAATGCAATTCTTCGTAAAAGTGAGCGGTTCTCTAGTATCAGCGGTTCTCTAGTATCAATGGTGTGCGTGTGGGTTTTTTGTTGTTTTTTTTTTTTTTTTTAATTACTGGATGTTGAAACAGAACACCTCCTAGAAGCATTCATGTGCATCAGTCTATCAAACCATTTACTCAAATTAAATGTGTAATCCTTCAAATGCCTCCTTTCAAATTAATGAGTTTAAGTAGCTTGAGTTCACCTGAAAAGATCCTATAGGCACCTGACCTCCTGAATTCTTTCCATTAATTGCACTGAAACTTGTTGGAAAAGACTGCTTACACGGGCATATGAATGTTCCTATACATTGCTTTAAAATGCAAAATTAGTATAATTCTATAGCCTCTTTTCCTAAATCTCCTTTGGGGAATCAAGGGTAGTGATACAAACAACAACAACAACCATACCCCAAAATCTGAACATTCCTCGACTGAAAAACCTGCAAATTCTACATCGCATGCAAACCACACACTAACATTGAGCACTACCAGCCTCCAACTAACATATACAAAGAAAAACACGACCATTAAGGTTGTTTTGTTTCGTTGGGGGTGGGGGTGGGTGGGAGGGAGTTTACTATAAGAAGAATTACAAGTTTTTAGACTGATGGGCAATCAGCATTTTTCACAAGAAGCACAAAGAATGAGTCACAGTTTTCCACTCAAAAAAGTTTAAAAGTGCTTGTGTAAATATAATTAGCCATCACCATAGGCAAATCATTTCTAACTATACTTATTTGTAAGTCAATCTTTTGTCTCTGAGTTTCTCCGTAGGTCCCTACCTTCCTTTAAGGTAGCAGCCTAACAGTTTTTAGCTGAGGGTCCAGCTGGGGAGGACCACTTAAAATTTTGGTCCGGGGAGTGCCCACCCCTTGCACACCTAATGGCCCAGTCCCACCAGATGAACAGAGCTGGTACTCAGGATGGCTTTTGCCGTTCATTTATTAAAACTGGAATGATTAACACATGCCTCTTGAACCCCTTAGGTCGGCCCAACTAGGCTTTTGAGGTGAAGGTTACAACGCATTCTCATAGGTACCCTGTTCCTCTCCTTAGAGCCCTCGGTAGCCTTTGGCCTTGCCATTGCTCTGCTCGCCCATCTCAAGGGGAGCAGCCAAGTCTTACCTAATGTAGTCATTTCTGCAAAGGATCATGCCGCTCTTGGTGTAACAGGACGTGCCGATGTCGCCCAGCTGCGCCTGGCAGCAGGAGCACTTGAGGCACCGGCTGTGCCAGTAGCTGTCCATGGCATAGAGCAGAAAGCGGTCCGCGATCTTGCCTCCGCAGCCTGCACACCGCTTCCAGGAGAGGGAGCCGGCCGTCACGGGGGGCGGCTGTGAGCTGCTGCCCGGATTCACCATGGTCTGCAGAGGGCGGGAAGGGGACAGGGAGAGGAAGGGGGGGAAAAAAACAGGGGCGATGCAAAAGTTAGTAGGAATCGCCGCGCGCGCGAGCGAAGCCGTGCCCCCCCCTTGTCCCCCCCCCCCCCCGCCCCGGAGCCGCTGGAAGGAAGCCGCAGGGCATCAGCGCGGAGGGCGAGGGGGAGAGGGACGGAGGGAGGGTAGCCGGCAGCAGCCGCCTGTTTACTTTTCTCAAGCTTTGTTCTGGGGCCACGAGCTCCTCTCAACTTTCCAGCGCTCGCCGCCGCTGACAATTCCAGCTCGGGGACTGTCAAAACTCCGCGAGCGAGGCTCGGCGGCGCGCTCCACCCCTCGCGGCGCCTCCCCCCGCCCCCGCCCCCGCCCCCGCCGCCCGCCTCCAGCAAATGAGGGTCAAACCCACCCACCGCCGCGCCCGGCCCCTCCCCGGCCCCCGCCGAGCCCCGAGCGCCAGCCGAGGGGAGCGGGGAGGCGGCCCCCGCCCGAGCCACGTTCCCTCCCGAGCTCTGCCCTGGGAAGTGCAGCTGCAGTTCACAAGTTGGAAGGAGTTCGGTTTTCTGGAAGGGAGGGAGGGAGGGAGGGAGGGACCGGCGGAGGGGAGAGGGAGAGGGAGAGGGAGAGCGAGGTGGTGGGAGGGGAGGCAGGGGACGCGAGGGAGGGGGTGCGGTGTGTAAAGTTGCGAAACTGGTTTTTCGTATTTTAAACAGCACCTTTCACATGCCATTGTGGTGACCGCCATCTCCCATTATTGTTCCAAATCTCATTTCATTTTGAAGATCAATGAGTGTTTTCTCTGGGTTTTCAGGACACAGGCAAGAATAATAGATCATTGAACTTTAGGATGCCTGTTAACTTCCTATACAAACACTCTCCACTTTGGTCTCACTAATCTGCCCTTGATCAGCAATTTAAATGCTAAAGCTTTGTTCCTCCAAAGGGGGGGGAGTGTGTGTGTGTGGGGGGGGGGGGGGGGCGACGTTACAGATAATATGCGAGAAGGCACTATTAAGGGATGCACAAGTTATATTCGAGCCAGTCCTGCTGTCACCAAAAACTGCTTTTAAAAAAATTCCCCACTCTTTCTAATGAATGTCACGAGAAGCAACTGGGGTATAATATAGGAATCAATTTATAAAGCTTAGCCTAAACCGATTAATTTGTTGCCTCCAATCCTGAGTCCAATAAAGTCCTAGTGTTCCTCCAGTCACTTATTCTATAAAAAGATCAAGTTATTTACTGCCAATTAAGCAGCCTGTTTTGTCTTTGTCCTCTGTAAGCCGAGAGTGGAGGCTCCCCCCGAGGCTCCCGGCTATCTGCTCAAGACATTCAGCTGATACCTCAGAAGGGAGAGGGCGAACTTTGCCTGTCCCCGGCCCAACTTGGCTGCTGCAAAAAAAAAAAAAAAAAAAAAAAAAAAAAACAACCAGGGGAAGGGAACGAAACAAGGACTCGGGTTCCTTAAATAGGCCGATTTTAAACACATTTCCTCCGAAAGAGTCCCGGAACGTGTGTCCAGTGACCGCACAATAAACCAGAATAAGAACTGCACCAATTAAGCTGTAACAAAACCCTGAGACTTTGGAAACAGGACCACTCTAAAACCCATTAGCATTGCATTTATCCGAATGCATCATACCTTTATGTAAATTGATTTATCTGATGCATTTACTCGAGGAATTGCTTTTTGTTACAATTTCAGCCCTAACCCAAATGAATCTGCATTTCCTGCCCGAGGTCTTTAAACTGTTTCCCCCAACGTTTTAATCGCTCCGAATTCCTTTTTAAAAGGGGAGAGGGAGGGAGGAGATTCCAAGCTCTTCCCCGCCCCCATCTTTGGTGAGAGGTAAATATATATGTATATTTTTTTCGAAAAGGAAACATTACACTGAGAAAAGCATCCAGTAACCCCATTAGCTAAAGCTCTTAAGGACAAGCAATACCTTAATGCTGATTAAATCTAAAAGAGATGAATCAAGAGGACTGACCAGAAACTGACTCCCCTGATAACTAAGGACGGGCCCTCATCAAGTTTCATTTAGAGTTGGAAAAAAAAAAAAAAAAAAAAAAGAAAGCTTTTAAGTTAAATAGGCTTATACTCTAGTAATTACATAGCCAAGCAATTTAGGTCCTGGGATAGTCAGTGAAATAGAAAGCAGAACTGGCAGCTAGAGGCAAAATCTGCCCCCCTTTAACAACGTCTCTGGTGTTTTTTAATGGAGACCAGGGGAGGGACAAACGTAGCGCTGGCAATTTGTAGTACAAAAATGGATGCTTAATTCATGTCTTGATTTTAATTAGGTGATTCACCGGATTTCTCCTGGATTGGAACAAAAGACTTATAAGCCAAGAGGAATTTTTGAAAAGAACCAGCAATACTGAATCCTGCTCACTTAGATCCTTTCTGCCACTGTTTCAAAAATAGTGTTTACTGGGGGGCTGGGGGGGGGGGTCGTGACTATTTCCCCCACACTACTTCTCATACTTAAACCCTCATTTAAGCACCTCCGGCCTTTCCCTTAGGAACTGAAAATACCCCCCCACTACCACACACACACACACACACACACACACACACACGCACACACGCACACACACCCCTCCCCACCCTCCCAGGTCCCCAGCAGCCCCGTCTCCAAGAAGAACCCTTTTGTAAGCAGGAACCGCTACAAAGCTGGCGGCCCGGGGCCGGCTGCCCTCCGTGCTAGCTCGCAGGCCGGCCTCGGTAGTTTCAGACTCGCGCATTATCCAAGCCGACGTATTGTTTACTTGCAATTTGGGACGGTCAAGGGAAGGAAGCCAAAGAAAACAGCCCTGGCCCACATCGGCCCCCTCCTCCCTCTGCCCCCCCTCGCCCGCGGCTCCCCAGCCGTCCCCTTACCTGCTTTTCCCCTATATTGCAATACTGCGAGAGGCGGCGGCGGCGAAAAGCGAGCGAAGCCGCTCGGCTTCCAAGGAAGGGGCGCCTTGGCTGGCGGAGCTGGAGGGAGGGGGGATGTTCTCGCAGAAGCAGGAAAGGGGAGGAGGGGGCTAAGGGCTGCTTTTTTTTTTTTTTTTTTTTTTTTTTTTTAAACGCGTCGCCCTGAGGCTGGGTCGGGGGGCCCCGCCGTAAGCGGCAGGCGGCCGGGAGCTGGAGTGTCAGGCTGAGTCCTCCGCGTCGTCCTCCGCCTCCGCCTCCGGCTCCGGCTCCGCGCGAGCAGCTGCAGGAGCCCGCGGCCCGCGCGGCGCGGCTTCAGGCGCGGCGCAGCGGCAGCAACTGCTGCAATCGCTGCTGCAAGTTTGGCAATGTGGCTTCACTTTGTATATGCCCCCGCCCCCGCCCGCGCGCCTCCCGCTCCTCCTCCTCCTCCTCCTCCTCCGCCTTCCTCCCTCCCGCGCGCCCGCCCGCCCGCTCGCTCGCCCGCTCGCTCGCTCGGGGCCGGCGGCGGGCGCTCGGCCGCGCTTCCTGCCCCTCCAGCCGGGGAGCGGCCGCGGGCACCAGAGCCCCGGAGCGGCGGCGGCCGGCGCGGAGGCCGGGAGCCGGGGAGCTGCGGCCGGCCGGGCCCGGCGCGCTGGAGCCTGCGCCGCTGCCCGGGCTGCTGCTGCTGCGGCGGCCGCCCGGCTCGGAGGAGGCGGCGGCGGCGGCGGCGCTGGCCTCTAGCCGGCTCGCTCGCTCCCTGCGCGGCGCTTACACATGTGTTACTGACAGAGCCGAATCCCAACTACTCCCCGGCTCTGCCGCCGACGTCAGCGACCCTCAGCCACTGGGCGGCCGGGTTGTTCAGGCGGAATAATAAAACCTGCCAATCCGGGGCAGGACAAAGGGAGGACTGGAACGAGACTCCGCGGGCGGGGGAGCGGGGGAGGCGGCGGGCGGAGACGGCCCGGCCGGGGGCAGGTGGGCGGCCGAGCCCCGGGGACCCTCGCGGGACCCCCGGCGGGACCCCAACCCCCTCCCGCGGGGGGCAGGATGGAGCGGCCGGGGGCGCCGCTCCTGCCCGCGCCGGCGATCGCGGGGACCCGCACCCGCGCGCCCCTCGGGGACCCCCCCCCCGCGCGCCCGCGCGAGCCCCGCAGGAAACTTCTCGTCTTGCTCAAAAATGGGTCCCCTCCTGTTGGGGAGGAAGAGTCTCCCCGAAACCTCCGGGCGGGGGGCTTCGCTCGCACGCAGAAGAGGTTTTGTTTTTCTGCCTTTAATTCGCGGGCGTTGGAGACGGATGAGCCCTTAGTGGGAAGTTGAGCGAGCGAGGAGGTGGGGACCGAGTCCGCAGGTCTTGCAGGACTTGGCCGCCCGGCCCCGGTCCCCCGCGTGGGCCCGAGCGCCGGCCGAGAGCCCCGTGGGCGTCTCGTAGGGGATCGTCCGAAGTCGGAGCTGAAGAGCTCACAGCCCGGACTTTGGGGGTCCAGGGGAACTTCAGGGAGGAGGGCTCGGCCTCCATCCACCCCTGCTGTGCAGGAGGAGAGGCCCGATTCCTCAAGCCCCCCGTCCCCCCCCCCCTCCCCCCCCAGACAGCAACAAGGAATGGCAACATTCACCATCCCACAGCCTCTGGGGAGGAAGAAAGGTCACGTCTAGTATAAATTTAACTGTTGAGGAATGCTTTTAGGGTGCTGCTAGCCTGAGAGTCTTTTTCCAGGGCCCCGAGCTCAGCCTAGATGCTTGAGTACCTAGTCATTCAACTTTATCTGCTCTGCCAAATAGGTTTAATAAATCTCTGATCTGAGGCTAATATTAGGTCTGATTATTATTAGTAAGTTCCAGAGAGATTTTTCTGGTGGAAATTATCATGAAAGTGCAAAGCCCTTCTGCTAAGTATCATTAAGTTAAAACCAGCCTTGTGGGACGAGTTTTCATATTGTATTACATACAGTACTGCTGGATTGAGGTAAGGGACCTGCAGAAGAGTCTGGCTTAGACAATGTAGTTGTTAAACATCTATGGTTTTAGTGTCTGTTGGGGGGATTTCTGTCCTTCAAACCATCAAAATTAAGGCTGCAAAAGAAACAGTCATCATTGCCTGGAACATCAAGCAGAGGACATTTTAAACACCAATTAGAATAGTCATTTCTTTATATTCCTTGCACCTCAAAATTAAACGGCTTACTTTCATTGATTGGTGTTTAAAATTGCATTTTTATGATCAAGTCGCTTTGTGCACCTTATGAGAAACATTTACCGCCCCCCCCCCCCCCAAAATGACTTAAAGTATAATAGTAATTAAAATGCCCAGTACGGAAAACAGCTGCAGATGGGTATGATGAAAAGAAGGCCACCTTAAAAAGATGTAATGTTCCTTGAAGGTTAGTAAAGAAAACTCAATTAAACCAAATGAGGGAAGGAACCCCGTAAACAAATAATGCACACATTTTAATTCCCTGGTTCAGTTTCAATTTGTTAATAATTTATAATAATCAAAACGAGATGACACAAGATCTTAGTGGGCTACAATTAAGTCATGATTTGTCCTGTGCAAGTAAATTTCCTGCTGTGGCCCTTCATTTTCTCATCTACGAATGGAGGAATGGAGCCAAACGGTCTGTTACGTGTCCTTTTTCTCCAAAATGATTTTCTTAACCGGAACACACAATACATAGGTTTGTAATGAACCGCGGTACTTTGGGCCTTTTCTGAAGTATGGACAGTGAAATGAAATCTTTATTTTAAGATGAGATGCTAGAAATTGAGTCAGCCATCGGCTATCGCTGAGTGATTGATTATCCAAAGCATCCCTGTAGTTTTGGGGAAGGAAGGAAGAAGAAAAGCATGAATAGAACTTTGACTACAGATCTGTGGGCAAGAAGGGGCCTAGGAGGGGGTTTTAGGGTTTTGGCTCGAGTTGTGTGGAGAGTGAGGGCTTTACACGCGTCCCCGTAGATTGGAGTGGGTGGGAGTGTGTTACCAGAGGCCTTTATTTGCTGTCGTTGTGGTTATAGAAATACAAAAGCGATAATGGCTAACAGTCTCTCTTCTGAGGGCTGGGAAGTAAATACGTTCACTGTAATCAAGATTCAGGTGTACTTTAACCACAGCGCCACCTCTGGGTGGTCTTCGTTTCTGCACGCTCTGCGTTTGGCAGGGCTCTGTCCTCTGAGGCGCCAGACCTGTGGTCTGAAAGTGCCTGCTTAAGTGAGGTGGCCTTGTCAACCCTTTATTGCCACTGATGCTAAACCCACAGGGACTGGGTAAACACACACAAGTTCGCTATGGATAAGGGAATGCTGTACTCGGGCAAAACGGTGTGCAAAGTAATAAGCCTGGTACAGAGTAGAATTGCCTACATGCAAAATGATCACAGTCTATTGTGCCCAGTGGTTCAAGGAACCTCTGCTGCCATCATATATGCCTCATTTAGCCTCCTCACCTACAGTGAGAGATAAGAATACGGTGTTTGGGGGGGGGGGGGACGCCTGGGTGACTCAGTGGTTGAGTGGCTGTTTTTGGCTCAGGTCGGGATCCCCGGGGCCTGGGATCGAGTCCTGCATCCTGCTTCCAGCAGGGAGCCTGCTTCTCCCTCTGCCTATGTCTCTGCCTCTCTCTCTGTGTGTGTCTCTCATGAATAAATAAATCAAATCTTTTATTTAAAAAAAAATAATACAGTGTTTTGGAAAAGAAAGAGAAACTCAAAATGTTTCTTACTTGAATCCTAATTAAATATAGGAACCATACTGATCCTAGATCAAGCCCTCATTCCTCCGACTCACCCCAGCATGATTTGTCCATACCTTCCCTTCTTCTCATTTATGTCCGTAATCAAAGTCATCTTTCCCTCCTCCCAGTGACAGTTCTCTAAGAACCTCCCGTGGACACCCAAAAGTTCCACACACACCCATGTTCAGCCTTCCATGCCTAGGGGACAGCCAGACTATTTGATGCTGATGTGGCAACCTCCCTGACAAAGGGGCCCCAAGTGTTTCTCAAGAAAAAATATTTTAACCTTTTAAAGTCAGTGCAACACTGTTTTTGAAGGCAGCCTTCTTAGGAATAAATTTTTTAAAATTCTGCCTACCTTTATTGCCGCCATCACAGAGATCCCTTGAGATCAAAAGGTTCGGCCAATGTGAATCTGAAAAGGTTGATTCTAGGACAACAATTCCCAAAGGTAAAAGGTGTGGAAAGAAGAGGGAACGGTAGTTACTGACAGATGTAACGGGAAAATCCAAGGAGGAAGAATGGTAGTTGAGCTCCCTGCCAGTGTTTTATGATGGTGGTGGTGGTGGTGGCTCGGGGGTGGGGAGGCGCTGCACGGTAAGTAGAGGCAGAGACTTCTGTCGTCTTTAAGCATAAAGCTTTATGGAGAACTCAACTTATCTAAAAGACTATATTTCAAAGAACCGGAGCTTGGCCTTAAATACTGATAATAATACTTTAGATTTACTAACTGCCTTTTGTTTATATTTCTCAAAATTTCTTGTAAATATCTCACCAGATGTTTCATGTGATAAAGGAATTGGTAGTGGCCATATTAGAACATTTTCTTTCTCTTTCTTTCTTTCTTTCTTTCTTTCTTTCTTTCTTTCTTATTCTTTCTTTTCTTCTTCTTTTCTTTTCTTCTTCTCTTTTTTCTTTTCCTTCCTTTTCCTCCTTTTCTTCTTCTCTTCGATGTCAACAGCAACGTACTCTGGGCAAACGGAGCCAGGATTAATTAATAGAGATGAAAGGGAAACACTGGGCCTTTCTTAACCATCGCCTTGCAGTCCCCACGGTTAGATACTTGCTGCTCCGCAGATGACCGAGCGCAGGGCTGAGGATGAGGGCCAGGGCCCGGAGCAGGCCTCGTATTTAAAAAAACAAAACAAAACAAAACAGGAGAATGAGGCTTGTCTCCATCTCAGTTCCAGCATGTAGTCTTTAAAATGAGGAGCTCTCAAGAGCTTTTCCCTTTGAAGTTTAATATGTGGGGCTTTACATCAATATAACATTTAAACGTGTTAAACAAATTAGTCTCTGGTTACAAAAGTTTTGAGACATTTGCAAGTTGCTGTTTAACTAAATTTAATATGTGCCGGCAAAGTTGATGGTGTAGTTGTTCATTTAGAAGAATGCACATTTGGAATGATTAATAAACAAACCAGCCTCCCATTGCTTCAACCTCTGTGTTTATTTGAAGGCAATCTACTTTAAAAAGACATTAATATTCTTAGAATTATTATTAGAATAATTGCTTTTACTCCTCTCAGAACACACATTTTTTCTCATTTCCCTTCAGCATAGACAGCTTTTCACTCAGATATAAACTTCCCATTATTATTCCCCACCCCCCAAAAAATGAAGAATAGGAATTATACACTTTTCACTAAGGAATAATTAATTTGTCTCAAGTATTAGAACAGAGAATTGTGGAGTGACTTTGAATGGTAGTCTCTGAGGAGTAGCATTGTTTGTTCTCTCCAGTCTTTAATGAGCTTTAGTAAATGGCCAGGAAAAATTACCTTCTTTCTGTAATATGAGAGAGGCGAAGAATGAAGGAAGCTATAGAATCCCTAAGAGAAAAGGGAACACACACACACACACACACACACACACACACCCTCCCTCCTTCACAACAGCACTCGAGCCGGTTAGGAGGACGCAGTTCTCCTTTAGACTTACTTGAGGACAAGAGATCTGGTTACTAAGTGCATTAAAACAGAAGCATGTCCCTAATTTGTATTGATTATTGTTATAGTTACCACTGTTGAATCTGCTGGGGAAACCATCCATCCTCTAATTCCATGGGGCTGGATATTCGTTACACCCGCCATGTTAAATTTCTTTCCTCTTTAATGACTAGAGGAGAATTAGAACCGGAGCTCTAACAGAAATTAGCTGTGGAGGACCTGCCCCTCCTCCGCAGGGCACCGAACTCCCTCAGAAAAACTTCCCACCGCCTCCCTGCCCCCCACACCACCACCACCACCAGCCAAATGACTTTCAGGAAGGCCCAAATCATTTTCCCCAAGTTGCCATAGGCTGCTGGGCTTGCCTTGTCTTCCAGAAATGGATCTTTTCAGTCCTAAAGTTCTTCAGGCCGAAGGGAGATTCCGCACTCACTTAAAGGTGGCCTGGATGGGCAGCCCCAGGTGGCCCAGCGGTTTAGCGCCGCCTTCAGCCCAGGGCCGGACTCTGGAGACCCGGGATCGAGTCCCGCGTCGGGCTCCCTGCATGGAGCCTGCTTCTCCCTCTGCCTGTATCTCTGCCTCTCTCTCTCTCTCTGTCTCTCATGAATAAATAAAATACAATCTTAAAAAATAAAAAAAATAAATAAATAAAGGTGGCCTGAAAGGTGGACCGCCCAGGAAATCCCCCAAACCAAAGAGCACTAGGCTCCTTCTCTCTTGCATTCGCTCAGCCTTGTGCGGGGGGCCTTGGGGACCACAAGATAGCACCCTCCTGAGTGCAGAACCAGCCGAGAAACAGCACAAAGGGACACGGCCCGAGAGGGTCCAAGCATCACTCCCAGATGGAAGAGCCAGTTTGTGCAGGTGTGGCTTTTGTCTGCGGCTGGTAAGCTAGCAAGCAGGCACCGGCCACGCACTCACTTGCCCCCTCCGGGTGGTGTGACAGTTGGTACCTCAGGCCAATCATGTGCAATGCAAGCAGATGCAGGGCACAGCCTGGCCCAGGGGGGTCGCCCCCAGGAGCAGGTGGTGGGAGAGTCAGAACCTTCCTTTCTCTTCTCAGGCCTCCAGCATTCCCATGCCCAGCCCGGAGTGATGGCCACCGTGGGGCCTGGTCCAGGCTGTCCCCTCTGCCTGCCCTGAATTATGCTTTTCTGCCTTTTCTCATCAATAATTGCCGACCCTAACCTTTATTCTAGCACAGGAAATCCATGCTGTGCACTTGACAATCTAAGAAACCATGTCCCCTAGAATCTATGCCTCATAGAACTGCCTATCATTGTCTAATGAAGAAAGACAGAAAAGAAAGACAGAAAAGAAAAAGAGAAAAAAGAAAGAAAGAAAGAAAGAAAGAAAGAAAGAAAGGAAAGAAAGAAAAGAAAAAGAAAGAGAAAGAAAAAAGAAAAGAAGAAGAAAAAGAAAAGAAAGAAGAAAAGAAAGGAAAAAAAAGAAAGAATAGAAGAAAAAGTTTTCCAATACCCCCCACCACAGAAGACGAGAAAAAGCTCGCTCAAGCACAGAAACGAGCACACAGAAAGCATACAGGAAAGACAACATGCAAAGAAAGAAAAACTCCCAGAAAGCAACCAAGCATAAAGAAGAATCAAAAACGAATGATAAGAAAGAAGATCGAATAGGTTAGCGCAAAGAAGAAAGACAGGAATGAAAAGGCAACAGAAAGCGAAACGAAAGGAGAAAGAAAACCTAGCAAAGAATACTAGAAAGAAAGGACACAATCAAGAAAGACAACAGAAAGTTCCAAGACAACGAAAAACCGCAACGAAAAGAAGTAAGAACAGAACGAAACGAACAACGTAAAACCAAGCAAAGAGACCGATGCGAAAAGAAAATCAATGTAAAAAAAGCACGGAGAAAAAGAACACGAAACCCAATGAAAGACAATCAGAAAAGAATTCAAGCAATGAATAAAGAAACGAAAGACAAAAAAGAACTAGACAGAACGACCAATCCGAGAAACGGAAACCGGAAACAGCTATTAGAAAGACTAAAAGTGAAACAGGACTCCAGACAACAGAACACAAGCCAGAAACATGAAAGAAAGAAAAACCAAGAGAGCAAAGAAAAGAAAAGAAAAGAAGAAAGAAAGAAAAAAAGAAAGAAAAGAAGAAAGAAAGACAAGGAAAAGATAAGCAACAGAAAAAAGAAAGAGAAGAAGAAACGAGAAGAGAAAAGAAGAAAGAAAGAAAGAAAAGGAAAGAAAACAAGAAAAGAAAAGAAAAGAAGAAAAGAAATGAAGAAAAGAATAGAAGAAAAAGAAAAAGAAAGGAAAATGAAAGAAAAGAAAGAGAAAGAAAGAAGAAAAGAAAGAAGAGAAGGGAGAGAAGAAAAGAAGAAAAGAAAAAGAAGAAGAAGAAGAAAGAAGAAGAGAAAAAGAAAGAAAGAAGAAAAGAAGGAAAGAAAGAAAGAGAAAGAAAAGAAAGAAAGAAAGAAAGAAAGAAGGAAGAAAAAAGGAAGAGGAGGAGGATCCCTGGGTGGCGCAGCGCGGTTTGGCGCCTACCTTTGGCCCAGGGCGCGATCCTGGAGACCCGGGATCGAATCCCACGTCAGGCTCCCGGTGCATGAAGCCTGCTTCTCCCTCTGCCTATGTCTCTGCCTCTCTCTCTCTGTGCCTATCATAAATAAATAAAATTTAAAAAAAAAATAAAGTTTATAGAAAAAAGAAAGAAGAAAAGAAGAAGAAAGAGAAAGAAAGAAAAAGAAAGAAGAAAAGAAGAAAGAAAGAAAGAAAGAAAGAAAAGGAAGAAAGAAAGAAAGAAAGAAGAAAAAGAAAGAAAGAAAGAAAGAAAGAAGAAAGAAAAAACACCCTAAAATATAGAATAGTCATTTCTTATATTCCTTGCACCTCAAAATTAAACGGCTTCTTTCTTACTTGATTTTGGTGTTTAAAATTAGCATTTTTATGATGCATTTTTATGATCAAGTCGCTTGTGCACCTTATGAGAAACATTTACCGCCCCCCCCCCCCAAAATGACTTAAGTATAATAGTAATTAAAATGCCCAGTAACGGAAAACAGCTGCAGATGGGTATGATGAAAAGAAGGCCACCTTAAAAAGATGTAATGTTCCTTGAGTTAGTAAAGAAAACTCAATTAAACAAATGAGGGAAGGAACCCCGTAAACAAATAATGCACACATTTTAATTCCCTGGTTCAGTTTCAATTTGTTAATAATTTATAATAATCAAAACGAGATGACACAAGATCTTAGTGGGCTACAATTAATCATGATTTGTCCTGTGCAAGTAAAATTCTGCTGTGGCCCTTCATTTCTCATCTACGAATGGAGGAATGGAGCCAAACGGTCTGTTACGGGTCCTTTTTCTCCAAAATGATTTCTTAACCGGAACACAAATACATAGGTTTGTAATGAACCGCGGGTACTTGGGCCTTTTCTGAAGTATGGACAGTGAAATGAAATCTTTATTTAAGATGAGATGCTAGAAAAATGAGTCAGCCATCGGCTATCGCTGAGTGATTGATTATCCAAAGCATCCCTGTAGTTTGGGGAAGGAAGAGAAGAAGAAAAGCATGAATAGAACTTTGACTACAGATCTGTGGGCAAGAAGGGGCCTAGGAGGGGGGTTTTAGGGTTTTGGCTCGAGTTGTGTGGAGAGTGAGGGCTTTACACGCGTCCCCGTAGATTGGAGTGGGTGGGAGTGTGTTACCAGAGGCCTTTATTTGCTGTCGTTGTGGTTATAGAAATACAAAAGCGATAATGGCTAACAGTCTCTCTTCTGAGGGCTGGGAAGTAAATACGTTCACTGTAATCAAGATTCAGGTGTACTTTAACCAGCGCCACCTCTGGTGGTCTTCGTTTCTGCACGCTTGCGTTTGGCAGGGCTCTGTCCTCTGAGGCGCCAGACCTGTGGTCTGAAAGTGCGCTGCTTAAGTGAGGTGGCCTTGTAACCCTTTATTGCCACTGATGCAAACCCACAGGGACTGGGTAAACACACACAAGTTCGCTATGGATAAGGGAATGCTGTACTCGGGCAAAACGTGTGCAAAGTAATAAGCCTGGTACAGAGTAGAATTGCCTACATGCAAAATGTCACAGTCTATTGTGCCCAGTGGTTCAAGGAACCTCTGCTGCCATCATATATGCCTCATTTAGCCTCCTCACCTACAGTGAGAGATAAGAATACGGTGTTTGGGGGGGGGGGACGCCTGGGTGACTCAGTGGTTGAGTGGCTGTTTTTGGCTCAGGTCGGGATCCCGGGGCCTGGGATCGAGTCCTGCATCCTGCTTCCAGCAGGGAGCCTGCTCTCCCTCTGCTAGTCTCTGCCTCTCTCTCTGTGTGTGTCTCTCAATAAATAAATCAAATCTTTTATTTAAAAAAAAATAATACAGTGTTTTGGAAAAGAAAGAGAAACTCAAAATGTTTTACTTGAATCCTAAAAATATAGGAACCATACTGATCCTAGATCAAGCCCTCATTCCTCCGACTCACCCCAGCATGATTTGTCCATACCTTCCCTCTTCTCATTTATGTCCGTAATCAAAGTATCTTCCTCCTCCCAGTGACAGTCTCTAAGAACCTCCGTGGACACCCAAAAGTTCCACACACACCATGTTCAGCCTTCCATGCCTAGGGGACAGCCAGACTATTTGATGCTGATGTGGCAACCTCCCTGACAAAGGGGCCCCAAGTGTTTCTCAAGAAAAAATATTTTAACCTTAAAGTCAGTGCAACACTGTTTTTGAAGGCAGCCTTCTTAGGAAAAAATTTTTAAAATTCTGCCTACCTTTATTGCGCCATCACAGAGATCCCTTGAGATCAAAAGGTTCGGCCAATGTGAATCTGAAAAGGTTGATTCTAGGACAACAATCCCAAAGGTAAAAGGTGTGGAAAGAAAGAGGGAACGTAGTTACTGACAGATGTAACGGGAAAATCCAAGGAGGAAGAATGGTAGTTGAGCTCCCTGCCAGTGTTTTATGATGGTGGTGGTGGTGGTGGCTCGGGGGTGGGAGGCGCTGCACGGTAAGTAGAGGCAGAGACTTCTGTCGTCTTAAGCATAAAGCTTTATGGAGAACTCAACTTATCTAAAAGACTATATTTCAAAGAACCGGAGCTTGGCCTTAAATACTGATAATAATACTTTTGATTTACTAACTGCCTTGTTTATATTTCTCAAAATTTCTTGTAAATACTCACCAGATGTTTCATGTGATAAAGGAATTGGTAGTGGCCTATTAGAACATTTTCTTTCTTCTTTCTTTCTTTCTTTCTTTTCTTTCTTTCTTTCTTTCTTTCTTTCTTTTTTCTTTCTTTCTTCTTTCTTTCTTTCTTTTTCTTCTTTTTCTTTCTAGGCTATTTTTCTTTCGTCAATTCCTCGTTACTTTTCTTTCTGCCTTTCTCTTAT